>NC_081198.1:47221862-47256862 GCF_902713425.1 Acipenser ruthenus | reverse complement strand
TTTGTGTGAAAATTACCTGTTTTATTATTATTATTATTATTATTATTATTTATTTCTTAGCAGATGCCCTTATCCAGGGCGACTTACAATCATAAGCAAATACATTAAGTGTTACAATACAAGTAATACAATAAGAGCAAGATACAATATGTTTTATTCAGATTTAACTAGCATGTGGTTTCGGTGTACAGCATAAGCATAGGTGCCGAGACACATATATTACTAGCTTTTTACAATTGCCTGAAATAGTAGAACAAATAAACTTTCACTGGGCTCCAGCTGACAGGCATAACCGTTCTACCATTTCAAGCAATTTCGAACATGTCTTCTCTAACAAGCTTAAAATCCTACTTGTCAGATTTATATTTTGGCTGGAGATATTTTCTCTAGCTGTGATAAGTTTGTGTTTGTGTGTATGTCTGTCTGGTAGGGGAGCAGTTGCAAGTACAGTTATGTGAAAATGTTGTAGAGTGCATATTTTTTAAATGAAATGGTCCCAGATATATATGTGTGTGTGTGCGTATATATATTGTATTGTATGGCATTTGATAAAAGAGATGACTATGTATGTTGCATATCTTTACAGTACAAAATTATTTTGGCACATGAAGAAAATTAATTTCAAAAGCTTTGTTTTCTAGTCTAAAATGTGTAAGGTTTTTCCAGGCGTTTGTCAATGTTACAAGGTAAACCTCAAAAAGTAAGGACTTAGTTTACATAAGTTGCTTCTTTTCCTACTGCGCTTCTTTAACATTGACAATTTTATATTGCTTGCTGAAAATAATGTGCACATTTTCCTCTGGAGAAAAGTTTAAATGCTCTGTAAATGTCATGGTAGGCTACGGGTGGTGAACTAGAAAAATATATTGAAAAGAAAAATATTTGTCAAGCACCTGTAGCTTAGCAGACGGTCCACATCAACACTTTGATTCACCATGCCAGCCGCAGCAGTGAGCTCAGCATGACCCTTGACCTCTTGTGACTTTCTTGTGTGATCCACCTGGAAAAGGACTCAGCTCAGACCACAGACGTACAGCATAATCTGTGAGCCTGTAGCACAGCCTTCGTTTAGGAAAAAATGCCTGCCTAATCACACCTCACTTATTCCTAAACACTACATGTGGTTTAACTTTGCACCCACTTTTCCACTTGAGGACTTAATGTTAACACCAAAAGACACCTGTATTACATTAGCACACAAACCATGAGCACAAAACATTTGAATGAATTCCTCAGATAGACTTGAAGCTGATCATGAGGTTCTGCAGTATATAAAAATATGTCTTGACTCACCTAGAAGTGTTGACTCGTCTTTAAAAAATTTTTTTAACAGGAGCCGTTCAACAATAAAATAAATACACTGGCATGAAAATGGTCCATTTACTTTCTTAAGAACACCTCAAAGACTTGCAGACAGATGTGTGCCATGCCACATTGCCAGACAAGTGCAATAACTGAAATGGTCTGCAAAGAAAGGCCTAAGAGGGCAGCAAGGTTTCTGAGGGTCATTCTTCCTGGACTGGATACATTTCATGGTCCCAGCTGTCCTGATAATTTGACCCAGACAATATGGACTACCTGCTGTGATTCCATATTGTGATAGGTTAAGTCAAGGCAGCTGGACTACATGGATGTTACATTAACAGCCCAGCAATCCCAAACCAACATCACACACCTAGAGGATTCCTCTTTTACACACTTGATTGACTCAAATTATAAGGTTTACCTTTAATTTTTACTTAGATTGTAAATGGGATTGCTGACAGATTTCACTTGCAATTATTATAATAACAAAATAAAGAATCCACTTTTTTTGGTTTTGGCGAACAGATATGATTCCTGTGAAATCAACAGATTACTTCTAGGATCTGAGGATAAAACTCTTTCAAATATACCAGTAAATGGCAGTCCCATATTCCTATTCACTGTGGTGCAGATGGAGATACTATTTCGAAATAAGGCAATAACTTATTGCACCCTTCAAAATGATTAACACCCTTCAAAAACAGTCCTTAAAAAACTGTTCTTAAATGTTCCATAAAGCTCATGTTGTAGTAATAATAAGTGAGTCAATGAATCATCCCTGTGGAAAAAACATCATCGTTATTAATATAGTTAACAAATATATTCTTTGAGCCCTTAGCTCAAAGAACATTTGGAATATTTTGACTGAAATATTTGGATTGAAACACTTGTAGATGGGTATTGCTCTTTTAAAATGATGTTTGCTGTGTTTACACGATAACAATCAGTGTATTTGACAGTTCATTGCTAAAGAGGTCACGCAGGAATATGTGAAAAACGTATTCTCCTTAGGCATTGAAGGGTGTGGAGGTCATTTAAAATGTATGATTAGGTAACAGACAAGATCTGGCACAACTCGGTGCATAAAAATAAAACTAATGGATATCTGAGAGTGATTTATGGGACCATCTCTACAAAGAAAGAGTCACAGACTTTTTGTGGTTGCCAGAGATTATCATCACTTTCAACACATCCCCTGGTATTGCATCTACTAGAAACACCATGGAAGAGATGAAGCAATTTTACACTTACACTATGGCCATTAGGATTCTCAATATGATCAGGTATTACAAAAAGAAAAACTAGACATCTTCATCAAAATGTAGTACTTATTTGTCCTATTGAGGTATCATAGCTAATATTCTTGATATTTTCTATTTTAATCAACTGAAAAAATAATGAGGGAAAGTTATTTTGTTTGCTATGGTGGCATAGAAATAGAGAACAAGCGCTGATTACTGATACGCACAGAGACATGGGATAAACAAAAATACAATGCATAATCATTTGTTTTATTATTCTCATAAGAAGAAGAACTGGCGAGCATTAGAATCACTCAATTTTACAGTCTGTTTCAAAGGACAATAGTGTACAACTGTACACTAATCTAAACTTTATTTTTTAATTACAGTATGTATAATTATCTAAGCAAGATATCTATTGATTTCATGTCTGGCTAAGTAAACTTCTCTCTAATGTAAATATGATGAAATGCTCACATCTGGCTGAATGCTATAAAAACATATCTTGTGTCTGTGAAAGCGTTCTTCAACATCTGTGTTTCCAGACCCGTACAAGGACTTGGGAATTAGTTATTTTTTTATATGCTCTCTTTTATTCCTAAGAGATTATTCCAAAAGTATTCTCAACAAAGTGCATATGATTTCCATATCTCCTAGGAGTATAAACAATGTTTGCTTTATATCTGTCATTTTCACACTTTTCCCCCTTATGTGATCAGTGAAGGCGTTAAGCGTGGCTCTTTTCAGGTTGACTAGCCCTGAATGCTAATAACATAGATGCCCGGGTTTTCTCCACTATATTTACAGTTGTTACTCGCTAGGTCTAGATCAGTTACTAATTGGAGGACACTGAATCAATGAATAACCTACGAGGCCTTGACAGTGTCTGTATTTATAACAGTTAGTTAAATAAACAGTCTCAACCTGTCAGCTCAAATGTTAATATAACATAGAAATATTTTGTTTATAACATTAACATTTAACTATTACTATTACAGTTTCATAAAAGATTATTATTGGTTCAACTTTTTTATGCTCGAATGACCTGAGGCAATCAAAAATGGTTTGTTTTTGCAAGTGGAGATCTGATCCTTCTGAAATGTTGTTAGATACACTCTTTTGATGGAGTACAAGTGATCTATTGTACAGCAGAGGACTCTGACCTTTCATATTTGACATAAAGGTATGGGATTAAAATGGTTCAATTGCTTTAACATAACAAAGATTTGACATTTGATGAGATTAAACATGGTTTAAGCATGATAAAAAGTTAGAGGTTGTTTAATTTTGGTGGTATTATATCAGATATCAGATTAAAGGCTTTTTTTATGTAAGCAGCTCTTAACAACCTTTAACCAGGATAATATTTGAATAGACATTCCTGCTAAGATATTGTGAAAAAAAAAAAAAAAAAAAAAAAAAAAAGTTTAAAATATTTATCACAGGTAAACATAAATATATAAATACTGAATATCGTTATTTAACACTTTAAATGTTTTTTTTGTTTTTTTTTTAATTAAAGCAATGCAGTTAATCAGCCAGTTAAAATAGTTAATTGTCAATAAAAGCCTAAAATGGTTTGCAATAATTTGAGTTATTTTTATTGGGTAGTTGCAGCTGTTCAGACTTGTTTACAACATAGCAGCATTGATTGCCATATGGTCAAGAATGTCTGTTTGTGGACCTGTGTGACAGACAAGGAGGCATTTGGCTTCTTCTTAAACATCTGCTCGGTATTTTGCTAAAAGTCAAGAGCATCTCAGAGTGGATGGTAGCAGCACAGCCACAGTAAAGCCAGTGCAAAGGAACATTTTGAGAGGAATAAAATCATTTAAGAGTATAAAACTATTGTAGCAAGAATCCACTCGGAACAATAACTTATCTTGTTACCTGCTAATTTGATACCATTTTGACATTTTTTTTTTGTCAAAATGCCTTTACACATGCTAATCAGAACTGCAAGAATGGGTGAACACAGTCTTGCAGCCAAGTGTACGGCTTCTGCATTCTCCACTTGAGAACTTGAATCACTGAATTACATTAGGAACTTGTAGTAAGTATCCCTGGAATAAAAAAGGTCAAAAGGGTCCCATTAGTAATGACTTACTCTAGACTTTTGCCTAATATTTCTAAGATAGTTTGGAAACACTTGCGGATTCTACATAATTCAGAAAAATTGAAAAAAGTATTTCTTAAGGCCCCAGTTGTAGCATTCAAAAGAGAAGCTAATTTAGGTGATGTTTTAGTTCATAGTAAACATAAAATAATAAATGACAGAATAGGTTCTACAAATACTTGCAATAGTACATGTAAAGTGTGAAAATACATGGACAAAAGAAAAAAATATAAATAAACATAAGAACAACACATATCCACTAAAAACTAATACCTACTGTAAAAATAGCAATATTGTTTATGGAATAGTCTGTAAAAAATGTGATGAAATAAAATATGTTGGAGAGACTGGAACAACTTTATATAAAATAATTCAGAACCACCTTTCATTACTTAGAAATAAGAAAATTCATTAACCAGTAGTACAGCAGTTCATCAGTGAAGGACATGACATAAATTATACAAAGTTTGTAGTATTAGAACAGCTAAAATTAGACAATGCAACATATATGGCTGGTTTCACCAACCCAGATTAGCACTAATCTTGGTGGGTAGTCCAGGACTAGTACTAATCAAGGTCTGTGAAACCAGTCAATAGAAGAATAAAATAAAATAAATGGATAAATAGACTGAACACAATTATGTCAGTGGGACTCAATAGAAAATAATTAACTAATTAACGGCAATAAATATATAACATTTAAATAAATAAATAAACAAAATTAATTCAAAATTTGTGCATGCTGATGCGCTGGGGAGGCCAAATCAAGGCTGATCTTCAGAGCCAGCATTGCATGATAATATAAACTAATGTTAATTAGTATTAATACAGATTTAAAGATAGACATAAAAATGATGATACAATATATAGAATACAATTACATCATTTAAGAATAAATCATGGATTTGAATATAAACAATAAAAAGTCGTTGTCTTGCCATCAAAAACCTATAAATACCTCCAATGTTTTAATTCAAACACATACTCCCTTGAGAAAGATATGTACAACATATCGAAACGTTCTTCTACAAAAGCCTGTCTTCTGCGTCCCTCATCCACGTTGCTCCGTCGTGTTTCCTAATTTCATCTTGCCATCTTCCTCGAGGTCTTCTTCTTGGTCGCTTTATATCTCTTGGGATCCAGTCAAATTTATTGGTCCAGCGATGGTCTGTTCTTCTTGCTACATGTCAGTCCCACTGCAATTTCAGTTTTTTTGCTCTTATAATAACATTGTGTACTTTTGTTTGCACTCTTATCCATTCCTTTCTTTTCCTGTCTCATCTTTCCATACTCCGTTGAGTCGTTTGTAATTTTTGGGTCATTTTTGCATTGAGAATCCAGGTTTCACATCCGTAAGTTAGCACTGGCAGCACGCATTGGTTGAAGACTTTCCTCTTGAGGCATAAGGGTAGTTTCCCTTTCAGAATCATGCTTAATCTTCCAAAGGCACTCAAGCCCATTTTTGCCCTTCTGTTGATTTCGCACATTTGGTTCTCATAACGTAGTTATTGTCTTCTTCAAGCTTGATCCCATTGACTTCAATTGCCTGTGGAGTGGTATTTTATTGAACGTGACTTGAGTCTTCTTCAGGTTCATTTTCAAACCCGCTTTTATGCTAGCCTTGTGTAGTTATTGTATTCTTGTTTGTAATTCTTCTGGGCATGTTGTAAATATGATGATGTTGTCAGTAAACCGTAGGTGATTCAAGTAGGCTCCATTGATCTTCAGCCCTTTATTTTCCCAATCCAGTGTTTTGAAAATGTCTTCTAGGGTGGCCGTGAAGAGCTCTGGGGAAATTGTATCTCCCTGACAAACTCCTTTTTCAATCTTGATTTTGTCGATGTTTTTATGGAGTCTTACTGTGGATGTTGCATTCTTGTATATGGTGCTGATCAAGTCCATTTTCTCAATTCCTTGTTTTTTCAGAGAACTTAATACAGATCTTGTATTATATGTATATTATAGCTCAAAGAGCCAGCTGCCCAACGTTTCAATATGTTGTACATATCTTTCTCAAGGGAGCCTGTGTTTCAATCAAAACATTGGTAGTATTTATAGGTTTTTGATGGCATGACAATGACTTTTTATTGTTTATATTCATATAATGGAAGCTGTGAAGTTGTCTGTTATATTTCCTGAAGATCCCATGCCACCATATTTTGCCTGTTTTCAACACTATTTTTCTAATTTTTAGAACAAAAGAAACACATATGTTAAGTATAAGTTTTTCACTGACTTTGACTTTATAACTGCCAGTGTTTTGTTATCTTGTGTAATTGTCCTTCTATTATATTTTAAAGGATTGTGGAAAACTATGAAAGTTACTTAGACAACATTCTGTAGAGATGAAATCCACTTACATATCCTATATAATTCTAGAAAGAAAACGTTCCTGCAGGTGTGCTTTTGAAGAAGCTGTAAATATACATGTGACAAGATTAAGCCTGCAATAAATTAGTAGATTCCAACCTACAAAGATATCAGACGTCTTCATAAAGGAATATTTTATGAAGGTTTGACCTTGGCTATTTATTTACAGCATTAATATCTGAAGCTTATGCTTGGTCCTTAATAAAATCAGGCTGGTGCCAATGTTACATATATAATAACAGGCATGTATGTGTGTGTGTGTGTATATATATATATATATATATATATATATATATATATATATATATGTGTATATATATATATCGAATTTAGAATGTAGTGGTGCGTAGTGATTTATTCAGTGTAAAGCGGCTCATTAGTATGCAAGCCATGGTATACGTACGCTATATATATACACACGGTCATGTATGATGCTGTTTAACCAATCAGAGGTTGTTATTTTTCCAAGCCATGTTATGTTATATTATGGTTTCTAAGTGGTTGCACAACCAGAAACACAAAGCGACATACTATACTTGTTGGTTCGTAAAGCTGTTACTATAATGACAACTACCTGACTTATTGAAACAATGTACTGGTATATATTTTTTCCACTGGATCTCTCTCTCTCTCTCTCTCTCTCTCTCTCTCTCTCTCTCTCTCTCTCTCTCTCTCTCTCTCTCTGTCTATCTATATATAAATTCAAAATCAATACAAATTCCCCTAATACATATAAATGAATGGTTTCCAATTCTCTATGTTCAGGCAAACACTGTAATACCCCATCCACATGGCCTATATAATGCACAATTAACACCTGTTGAAACCACATGATTGCCAGTCACTTTGTTCACAATCACATTTTCACAACATGTTGACGATGCATTGCTGTACAAAGGTATGTATTTCAAGCACACAGATATGTGTTTCCGTGATGCTCGTCTGAATGCATTGTGATATAAATGTGTGCCTCAGAATGGGGGAGGGTCGCTGGCCAAGATTGGCAGAGATTCACATTCAGTCTAAATGAGTACACTGGCCACCTGTCTGATGGACAGATTAATTGTAATTAGTAAGAGAAAATGACCATGGGGACAATAGCTGGTCGATCAGTCTCTTACCTCCTGCTGAAAATATAATTGTGCAATATGTTGCTAAGCACCTGAACTACAACTGTAAAACAACCGAGAAGACAGTCATTAACTGATTCTTAATAGAGAAAATGCATGTGTAAAATACATGTTCATAAAAGCCCTGACACAAAATAAGATCTGTCAATTATAATACTTTAGATGTTATATGCCGTTTCACAGCTACAAAGCTATGTTGTCTTATATTTTCTTTCAGCATATTGTCAAAACAAAAAATGTACTTACAAAAATGCATAGATTTTCATTGTTTCAAGAATTACATCCCTATTTAATAGAAATACTCTAAGTCACAGTGGTAAAGAGGAGGGAGAGTCCTAAATGTAAAAGACAATTTAGTACATTTTGTCATTTAAAAAAAAAAATGGCATTAGCACCATGTAAATAATATGCTTCCTGTAAAGGTCCATGATGGATCATGTGTATTAAACAAACAAAAAAATCATAATGCATGTACAATGTTTCTTTTTGAGGTTTTTTGTAACTCTTGGTCTTTACAAACAATTTCTTAAGGGACATAACAGTTACGGTTTCACACTTGCCTTTTACTGGTTATCTTGAACTCCTATCAGCAAAACAGGCAGCATTGCTGTACTTTCTAAGAAAATGTATTTAGTAGAATATGAGTTTCCCTATTTATTGTGCTCACCCTTTTACCTGGAATGGGAATTTCTGAATAGCTATTAGGTGATCCTACCACGTTATGCTGTGGGTTCATTTAACTGCAGGAGCCAGATAAGAAAGCCATTAAGAAGCACGACTGGAAACCACGTGGGTGAAACTAGGGGAGTATGGCAAGCATGTTGGTCTAGCACTCTGAAAGAGATTGATGGGGAAATGTCACAGTGCTAAAAGGTCTAGTTTTGTCCAGGGAGAAGCAAGCCAAAACGAGAGACGTTTCAGAGGGAGTTTCTGCAGCTATCTCTTACCCTGGTCAAGAGAAAAACTATTTTCTATCTTTAATTGTACATCCTTAATTGGTGTAAAATATAGGGAAAGGGTTCAATTAATCATATAGTGACATCTCCTGAGGTTGTCCACAGATTTACATCAATGGTCTCTCCTTAAACCGACTGTCTGCGTCAGCCCTGCACAGACATCTGCAGTTCATCTCACTCGTTTGAAGGATATATGTGATATTATCCATCCGTTTTTTTCTTGTTTTGTTTAAAGACCATCTGCTACATATAAAATGTGGAATATTTGTAAAATACGCAGGCTGTGAAGGAATGCAAATCATGTTAGCATTTTCTCCTTTACACTAAAAAACAACAATGTTATTTTACATGTCGTGATTTTTATAGTAGTGATGTGGTTAAGTAATTAAACTGCATGACCAGCAGGTGTGTACAAATATCTTTTTATGAATATGTATAAATAAAAGTGGCAGTATTTGTGTTTTGATACAACTTTTATAAACTGACATTTCATAAGAAACATCATATGATATATATATATATATATATATATATATATATATATATATATATATATATATATATATATTACACAATATATGTAATGCAAAAAGGTTCCACAGGGTGGTGGGAGTACCGTTACTGTTAGAATTTGCTTCTGATGCTTGTCTGTCTGTGAAGAGCGATGCACTTTACTTTCTTGATAGTATAATACGAGGTTTCAGATCTGTCGGAGATCTACATCCCCAGCCATACATGTACCCCAAAGATACTTTCAAAAAGGTTCTAGGAACTACAACACTCCTCATCATGTTTTACTGCATAGCGCACATTGCACCGCACAGTGTGCTGTTTTTTTTCTGTCCAGGTGTTATGTTCAGTGCTAGTGTCCACAAACAATCAATATTGATAGTGTACAAAATGAAGATGATACAGATGCCCAAGTACATTAAAAAGTAACTTAAACATTGTCCCCAAACTAAGAAAAGTCTTGAATTTGCATGTAAGCGAGTTTAGTTTAAAACCTTTCCTTTGGAGCACACAGACATTAGACCCTATTCCACAGACCACACATCTAGCAGCAGTGTTAAAACAGTTATCCATGGTCTACACAGTGCAGTATTCCAAATATGTCTTGCTGTGGTAACTTGAACTTTTGGTCTTTGCATGTGAGTTGCACAGTGTACGTACAGTTAAATCACTAAGTGTAAACTAACATTGCAAACATTGATACATCTTCACGAAAAAATAAATAAATAAACAGACTCTTTTATTTTAAACCACTGTTGTATGAAATCTTGCAAATAAATATGCTCACAAATTCAAATGCTGTCTTTAAATGCAGAGATACAGATTAAACCACACATGTCAAACACAGATTTATGGGACATGGTATTTTTAAATTTAGGCCTCATCTGCTCTGGGTAGAAGAAAAAGTATTTGTCCAAAACCTTTACAAGAAAAGTCTAAAAAAATAAAAAATAAAAAAAGAAATAATAAAGTTTTTGGACGACAACAATAAATAAATGAAGTCTTAAATAATTAAAATCTGATATTTTAACAAAAAACAATTTTAGGACAGTTCTACATATGGATACTAGGAATCCAATAAGGTCCGCAGCTGTACCACCCTGGAATATCCAGATGTTTGGAAGCGGTTAATTCCTTCTTGGCTAAGAATTGCTTGGGTCAGCACCCGTTATAGGTGTGTCTGAAAACCAGCTAATCTAAAAGCAGAGGCAAGTTGCTTTTTTCAACACTGTATTGATATTGTATCTGTTACATTACAGTTGCTCAAAATGTTTGTTTTTGTTTTTTTTCAACAGTAGCAGGGTTCCAATTCATTTACTTTTTCCATGCTTAACCAAAATTAATTTTATCTGGACAATATACTAAATATTTATGTCAGTAACAAGAAATGAAAATAAAAAAATAACACAGCATATATTTTTCTGCTGACTCATATATATGCATATATGACTATATATATATATATATATATATATATAGATAGATAGATAGATAGATAGATAGATAGATAGATAGATAGATAGATAGATAGCCAGATAGATAGATATAGATATATATGCACAGACAGTACTTTTTTATTAGCACTGATTCTAAGTTTAGTAAAGAAAGTAAGCACAATTCAGCATGGAGCAACATAAATTAAAATATGCTTTGGAACTGCTTAATCCACCTTATATTTGTGTGAGCAACAAAATTGACTTCATGAATAAAACATTATCAAGTCTAGAACAACGCTTATAAACACAACACAAGCTTTGGTGCTCCTTTATAAACATAGCACTCGACTTCTTTCAACTGCAGTTCTGAAAATGACTACAGGTTCTTGACCCTTACCACTATTCTGAGCCATATTTGAGCTTATGTTTCCATGGGTGAAAGGTAATGCTGTAGACCACCCCTTTAGACCAGCACTCCATCTCGTTCCAGTACATATTAATGTTATTTTCGGGTCATTTAACTTACCCTCAGTGAAGGGTGGAGAATGACGCTGGGCTGTAAATCACCCTATAGTGGAATGGATTGGTGCCGTAACAGATTATCATGAGGATTGCAGTGCGGCTTCACCATGTAAAACACATATACAAATACACACACATATCAAAAATGAGGTTATGATGGACTTACTTATAAACATTTATTCCACACACTTTCAGAATTTATGTGTGTATTTGTCTTAAGAGATCTGGCATACATTTTTCAGTTCATAGAAGATTAAAAAGACTGGTAGTTAAAACATTGAAGGGTCTTATTAGATGTGTTTTAGACAGGTTGCCTGTATTTAGTTCATTTACTATAAAAAATCTGATACATAAAAATAAAAAAAATCTGACTGATTTTAGTTCAGAAGTAATTGTTTATTAAAAATATGAATAGTGTTGCTCAGGAACAATGCTAGGGAAAGCATTTCAATCTCACACATAGTACATAGTGGAATATGTGCAGTTAGTTTAATATGCAGCTCTAGTGTGAAACTTTTTATGTTTTTCTGCATTTAAAATAGAGATACTAAACTACTAAGAGGTACTTTTTCGTAATAGCTGTTTTTTCTGTTTAGCACACTTAAAGTTTTTTTTTTTAACTTGAGTCATTATTATTATTATTATTTATTTCTTAGCAGACGCCCTTATCCAGGGCGACTTACAATTGTTACATTATACATTATTTCACATTATACAGATATCACATTATTTTTTACATACAATTACCCATTTATACAGTTGGGTTTTTACTGTATTAAAATATATATATATATATTTAACAAACATTTAGATGTGGATGTGTAGGTGCTGTTATAACATTGTGTTTTAATATAATGAGCTTTTTTCCATTTAAATATAAGTATTGATTTCCATTTATATTGACAAACAAATGGCCACATCCTAATTATTGTTTTCTATGTTTCTTGCTGGTATACATGACTAGTATTAAAATGTTTTATTGTTAATTATTTAATGTTCTCATTATAAACATTTCCATAAATTAGTAAATGTATTATTATTATTATTATTATTATTATTATTATTATTATTATTATTATTTATTTGTGTTATTTAACTGTTGATAACTGGAGTTTTCAAACATATAGTTACACCTGTATTTAAAAGTGACACATTTTCCATTCATAGATATAATCAACCATATCTTAATATCATGTCATTTTGTTTTAGATAGCAAATTGATTTGCTTACTAGATGTCCCTTTCAGATCTTTGATCAACAGATTTCTTGCAAAACAAGACAATACATCAGCAACATTGAGGATATTATTGTCTTGTAAATTAATTTCCAAAAAAACAAACAAAAAAAAAAAAACTACTGCATAATTACCAAAGATTTCAAGAGCAATGACTCATAATAAGTCAAACCCACTCAAGCATTTCAGACACACGAAATAAGAAACATTCAAAAACTTATTTTCAGTTCTGTATATAATATTCTGAGGTAACCTTGATATTTAAATCAAACCATATTTGCCTCCAAAAACACAAAGAAAACCAATAGGGCTTTTTAAAAATAGAATACATTTAAAGATTATAAAATTATACTGAAACTTTTTCTGGTATTAATGCATATCTTTACAGATGTATTGCTATATGTATAAACATAAATAGACGAGAGACAATTATAATTCAGTAGGGTTACATTTGCTTCAGTAGCATATCACTATATCCATTGTATGCATCATTTAAATACAATTTTAATGTAAAACAGACCACATTCAGGGTTAAATATCTGCGGTCAGGAATGCAGTGCTGTAATTTAAAGCTACACCCTTATAAATAAAAGACACAAAAGGCATAAAATATTCTTTAATATTTTCCTTTGCATGTATTGTAAGTGTTAATTGAGTTTGATCGAATGTAAAACAGAATATGTAAATCAGCATACATTATGCTTGGATACCTTTACAGGAGGAAATTGAATACACTATTTATTTATGTATCTATTTATTAACTTTGTTTGTTTGTTCTAAATCCAATAGCCTATTAAAATAATAAAGTTAAAATAAGGAAACATGCATTATGGACTTTCTTCAACAGTTATAAGATATCCAAACTAAGATATAGATATATACCTTTAAAAAGTTAAATATGCATAAAACATATCAATAATTATATTGTTTAGGACTTAATATTGTATTTTTTTTATACTTGTAGTTGAACATTGACAAAAGTAAATCACTGATACTGAAACAGTGCCTATTGGAGAAAGAAATCATCACCCAACAGTGAAAGATTTGTATTCCAAAACTGATTCAAAAGTCAAATGAAATGTGTAAGTTTATCAGTGATTTAAGAATTTCTACTTGTAATACATTTATTCTTGGGACAAATTACATACAAATGTATGCATGATAATGCAGTAATTAGATTAAGCAAATGTTCTTGTGTGCTGTGGTATGTGTTTGTCACTGAGCTAAAAGTGGAAAACATTTTTTTTAAATATACATTATATTTAATTTAAGTTTAGAAAATAGTGTTTTAATCTGTATTTAAGAGTTTAAAACCCCAAGTACAGTACAGCTATCCTAATTAGGTTAAGGCATAATATATGTCTAATAAGCCCTGTATTTAGATACAACTGGGTTCTATAAAGAAGACAGGCTGAATCCACACAGCTTTGCACTTGTGTTAAAATCATTCTTAATGTCTGACTAGAAATGCAGGCTAGCAAATTGGCATACAAAATATACAAGTCCTACTGTATATATCCACTATGTAATTTGTACTTAACTGTAAGATATTTATGGCCATTGCCTTATGCCATGATTCCATCAGCTGCGCTGTGGGAGGTTCTTTCTCAATGCAACCTTTGTTAAATACCTCACAGATACAGGAGGTTAATTGACTGGCCATAAAGATTCATCAGTCATCTTCACTGTGACTGTCTGCAGTTAATTGTTTACATGTAATGTAATGTAAAGGTTATTTTATTTTATTTAGATACTGTAGCTGATTAAAATATATGAATCCCTAAACTCAAACCTGATTTTAATACAAAATGTTAACAGAATTTTATTATTTATCATAAAACATGCAAGAAGGATCTACTGCACCTTTGCATACAATGGTTTACTGGGCTTGCAAAAACATAAAGAAATTAAATCTATATGAAATTATTTTTTTTCTGTGTATCTTATAACATGTGAAAATAATAATTAAGAAAGAAAAGAAAAAAGAGAACAAGAAAAATATTAGGGTGCAACAACATTTCAAATGAACTTACAAAGCCTGTGTTGAGGTCTGGGCAGAGATGAAGAAGGGTAGAAAGGACGTTAAACTGTTGCCTAGTGTTTTACTAAGCTCTAACCCCCCCCCCTTGCCCCCCATGAAAAAATCCCTCATAATTCAGGCAACAGCTGGAAAGCTTTCTTTAATGTTCTGTGCTTAAATGTGGGAAGGTCACAGGGTACTGATCTAAGTGTTGCTCACCCAACTGGTGATGCTCAGCAAACGAAGGAGGAGGGACTTCAGTATGCAGCTGAAGAACTGTGACCCAGGCAGCAGAAGGAATAGGAAGCAAGTTCTATTGAGGATTTGCAGGGGTTCTTTTACAATCAGTGAGGAAAGGCTACGAGCTCCTATAGACCTTGTATTCTAACAGGATTAAAGCACACTTAGCTCCTGTATTAGCATACTTTCGCCCCATTCAGGCTTGCTTGATGTTTCTGATAGCCTTTGATCAGCCTTGCATGGGGCAGGACAGTGCAGGACGAAGCAGTCAGAAAGCGAAACTGTGAAATTATCCTGATGTCAAGTCTCACACAGGAGATATTTCTAGCTGGTCATCCATTCTTTGGACTTTTTTTCATGTCCTGCGAAAATAGCATTTGACAAATATATATATATATATATATATATGCATCCTATATACAAGCTAAGAGGCCAGTCATTACCTGAAAGCTGGAAAGAGCTCTTGTTTTTTATTGCCATCTCCTAAAATTGAGAAATTTGTCCGCCTTTATTGCTTTCATTTGCATATAAATTAAAACCATGTTGTAGCTGTAAGGCAAACGCTGCTATGAACACACTGCCTCCCAGGGTTCTCTTGTTTTATATATACAGTATGCACCCTATACTGAGCATCAGTTACACGACAAGGTGGGGGAATGTGAAGTTACTGTTGTTATTTTGAGTTGCTTGAATGCTTCCCTCTCAGTTTGTCCCTTAATGTACAAACTAGAATTCTGCATTCAAGCTCCTTTGCCTGAGAGATTGGTCACATAAATGTTTAATAGCTTATTATTAAATTAATTTTATCAAGCTTGCATTATTCTTCCGATACCACTACGTAACACAACACAATGCTTTGCTTTTTACAAGCTCAATACTAGTTTTAGACTTATGCAACTGTGCATTAAACTTAAAATATAATTGTCTTTAATATAAATTTAGAAAAGATTTAAACAGCAGCGAAACTAGAATATATTTCAAATACGTCAATGGGGATCTTTCTTTACTTCAGCTTGCTATTTTAAATGTAATTTTATTGGAAGCTTAGGAAATCAGAAAAAAACTTATTTTTTTAAATGGAAAAGTAATTTCATTTATTTTATTTATTTATTTATAGTTAATAGTTTTACTGTATATTTTGTTTGTTGAAAATAATATTTTACAAATACCATGTTGATTGTAATGGTATGCATTTGGTAAATGAACCAAATGCAGATAAAATATGTATAATTGTGACTGTGACCTAAGGCTGTAATTTAGAGAAATACAGATGTATTTTAATACTGTCTGTGACGAGCAGAGACAGTCATAAAAACATGAATAACTGGAAGTAAATGGCGTCTGAAAGTCTTAGTGAAAATGGAGTTTAATAAGATATTATACATTTTTACTGTAACTATGTCTTGGGCTAATGCCTAGTATATACCAACCACTGGGCCACATTTTGGGAAATATCTGGATCAAACATCAACTGATTATGGAAATGAATCCAAAATGTTATGTCCCTGTCCAAAGATACCTATAATTTACTGTTGGATACATTTTGCAGTGGGACCCAACGTTATAGAGATCTTAGATGTATCCCATGTGTCAAAAGCATTTATGTAACTATAAACAGATGATATTTTGTTTATGTAAAACTTTTAAGCAAGTTTGGGAGAGATGATATATATATATACAGTGGTGCGCAAAGTGAGAGGCGCACAGGGAGGCACGACTATGACTAGAGGCAGTTCTGTACATGTTTTTATTATTATTTTTTATTTTTTTAAGGATAGACCATTTTAAATAAATACATAAATTAAAGATAATTAGTCAAAGTTATTACCTTTCAAATGAGCCGTTGACTCACTAGGACTTGTAGAACCGGAGAAATTATATTTGTAGAGGCCAATGTCAGTGAAACTGCAGTGAACAGAGCCAAAATGGCGGCTTCCATGTATTTCTATTTTAACAGTGTTTTTCCCGGATTTAGTGTAAATCATGTATTAAAGGTTCTGATTTAACTTAATACATAAATGTTAACAAACACATTCTTAAAAGTTTTGAAATGTGTATATATTTTTTGGCATTGTAGTATGCAGAGGAGGCGGTGAAGCAGAGACATTGGCTCTCTGAGTGTAAGGGCAGCTCTGCAGCATACAATGCCAAATCAAACACTGCAATGGGCTCATTTAGCTTCAGATTTAGCTGGAAAAATAAATATGTATTTTGTGAAAACCCAGATTTATTTTTTCAGATTTAATTGCTGAACGATAATGTTTTTCAGATGTATCTGTTAAGTTGAATCGCCAAGTGTAAAAAAAAGATTTAAGTTGCATGTATTGTTTCACAGATTTGTTTGTTAGAAATGTTAGCTAAATGTTGACTCGCCAAGTGTAAAAAAATTATTTAATTTCAATGATTTATTGGAAACCCAGATTTAACGTGTCAGTTAAATGTTGACTCGCCAAGTTTAAAAAACAGATTTCTAGACTGATTTTAAATGTTACATTTACGATAAGTGTTTTCAACATTTATACATTGTATCTGAAAGTACAATTGTGAAAGCTATATATATGTTCCCTATATATATATATATATATATATATATATATATATATATATATATATATATATATATATATATATATATATATATATATATATATATATAATTGGTTACCTGTTTAATATATATTATTATGTTCTATTATTGCCTCTGAAAAAACTCCTGAAGGCAATTTTTTGTGAAGTGAGTTGGGGAAGCGTATCTGTGTTGCACTGGTTTCAGATTCACCTATAGGCTTCAGTGCACAGCGCAACAATAATGTGCTTCCCCACCTCACAGCCTTGAAAAGTCTTTGTAGAAACTAGAACAGTTAGTAAAAATGATCAATAATGATCTTAGCAGAAAGAACAGTAGAGAATTATACAGAGCACACATAAGGATATGAAATAGGTATGCAATTAAATATTAGATGATATATAAGTATCCCACCAGAAAAAAATACCCAACTATAAAAATGTTCTTCTTTTTTTTAAGTATGCTATTGAAATATTTCCACATAATGAATTTCAAAACTGAATTTAATACATGCATTGAAAAACAAACAAACCCACGGAACAGCTAGTGAACCCCTTTGGTGCCATCCATAGCCCTTGTATATATGTCCTTGGCAAAGGCATGTTCCTTTTTATCTGTACTGTAATTCAGGTGTGTTTCATTACTACAGGATTGTAGGATTGTGTTTAATATAAACTTAGTAAGCATACAGGCAGCAGTCCTGTGAAGGCGATGACAGTGTATAACAATCAAGGCAAATAGAATGTGCGTCTATAGTTTTGTAAGAAAATACCTTAAAAAGATACATTCCTGGTAATAATAATATTAATAATATTAATAATAATACTAACAGTAACAATAATAATAATAATAATAATAATAATAATAATAATAATAATAATAATAATAATAATAATAATAATAATAACATAGTTCACAAACTGACTTTCTATATTAACAAATCCAGTTAACTATCCAACTAAACTAAAACATTGTTTTTAGTTTTGTTGCACAAAACTAAATACTCTAGTATACCGTATGGTTCCATTAATATGCCTGAGGGGTGAAAAGAGGAGTTCAACATACATTTTCAGATTTGTACACAGAGGACAGAGCTCAAAGATTCACAAAGAACGGGGACTTCGATGCCCTCAAACTCTTTCTTGTCAATTGTGGGGTAACATTCAGGGTAACGAGTGTTCACAATTTCAAATACATCAAGTTGGAGAGTTACAGTAATTGGCTGCTTTGAAGCAGGCATGTGTGCTTTTTAATTTTATTATTTTTTTTAAAAAAAAAATTTAGTCGTTGCCAATTATTGTTTATTATTTTCTCCCAATTTGGAATAGCCAATTATTTTATTACGGTCGGCTCACCGCTACCACCCCTGCGCTGACTCGGGAGGGCAAAGATGAACACATGCACACTGCAGACTCACCATGCAGCCACCCAAGAGCTACAGCGTCGGAGGACAACGCAGCTCTCGGGCAGCTTACAGGCGCCCGGCCAAGGACACCCTGACCAACCTAACCCTCCCTCCCCCCGGGCGACGCTCGGCCAATTGTGCGCCACCCCTTGGAAGCTCCCGTCCTCAATCGGCAAAGCAATAACCTGGATCCGAACTCGCGACTTACAGGCTATAGAGCGCAACCTGCACTCACGTGGAGCGCCTTTACTGGATGCGCCACTCGGGAGCCCCGGGCATGTGTGCTTTTAACCCGAATCTAAACTATACACAAAGCGCATCATTAACAGAAGATGAAATAACCATTAGTAAAAACAGTCCTTGAAAAGAATGAGTGATGAATGAAAACGTCCTGAAAGCACCTTGTGTTTTCAGCGTATGATTAACTCCAGATTGTTCTGTAGCCTTTTCAAATATATTCACAAATCTCGGGGCTTTTTAGTACTCTGAAATTAATTTAATGTCATACATTTTACATTAAACCGCCTTGCAATAATGCATGTAAAATTAAATAAGTAATGCAATTACGTTAATTAAAATGAATGATTTATTTATACATTGTGGATGATAACCCCCCTTATATTTAATTGTGCATCAGTACCCACAGCAGTTTGGGTAACAGAGGAAAATAATTAAAAACAAGTATTGTAGCCTATAGGCAAAAACCGTGGTTAGTGGTCTTCTCTTGAGAAAACTGTATTTAATTAAAATTTAGCTAATCATTGCAACCACTTAATAAGTATTTTAGAAAAAAGATTGTGATCCAAAGATGAACTCAGGAAGGAGAGTAATGTTCAATCATTAAACATGCAGCAAACCATTATTGCATTCAAACTGAATCAGATCACAGGGAGCTAACTTTACGTCAACTGGCAAAGCTTTCTGCAAAACAAAAAAACAGATTCATTTGTTTTCTGTATATTTAATGATGATGAATAATACAAAAGGCTTTGAAATATAGTAACTTTGATTCGAAACAAAAACACTATTTTTTTTTTAGGAACTGTTGGGTTACACATGGAAAGATCAAACAAGACCGACGATTTATGGGTGGCCATATGAAGCCTATTTACATAAATATCCAGCCAATACTGAAAAATATCCAGAGGGTTTTAGTTGAGTTCACACAATCTAAAATAAGACACTGACTTCAGAGGTGACTGGTGTAAGTTACCATCTAAAAGAGAGAAACCTGCCCACGCCTAGCAAGTCCTACTGAAGTTCAAAGAGACTTCCATATGTTGAACAGTAAGCCCTTGTTCACAGAAGAAAATATAACAGAATGCAGTTAAAGACACATTTACTATTTTGTATGTGCATGTGGAAATAATGTGTGGAACCCCAAAGCCCATTGCTTATAGTCACCATGTTGTGACTGATTCAGTTAGTTGTGATTTAGTCTTATTGTTTAACTTATCAAACTAGCTAATAAAATACAAAGTCTGTTTATTCTACCCATTAACTATCAGTTGTTAGATGCAGGTAGTCTGCAATACAGTGGAGTAGAAACTATGTACAGTTTAGACACCTATGTAGTTGGGATGTTAAACTAGTCATAAAGTATCCGGTGCTTCCAACTGTTTGAAGTTCACAAACAAGACCATAGCACACCACAGAAACAAACACAGATAACAGGTGACATCTGCGTTTTCCACATTGATCTTAAACCACTGCAAGCCTGCTCTGACTGGTGCTGAACACAATCCGTACAATTGATACACAGAGGTCACCCTAGCAGATTATGAGAAAATAATAAAAGCAACAACATAAAGCACATACATAGAATTGTAATTATTTTTTAGTGTTGAAACAGACATATCTAGTATCCATGATATTTGAGTTTTATCACTGTGTGAAAAAATGGACTCTCTCATTTTATTTTGATTGAAAATTGCTGATGTTTTACCGATAACGAATGAGTTGATTTCTCTTTCTGCATCGCTTACCCCCACCACCCCACCAGAGATCCGTGATGGCAGGACACCTTGTTTACTGTAATCTATGCACCCATGTGGTTTGCACAGCAATTCTTAGCAACAATGCCAATACAGTGCTCAGAACTCATACGGTTTTTGTGGGTGCAGCTGGAAAGACTAATGATGTGCGTATAGCAGGAGCCTATTGAGATGGGAGGGACTGAAAAGTGAGCTTTGTGTCAGTATGATTTTTTTTTTTACTGTGCCTGAGCTAGTTGCCCTGCTGATGACAAAGATTGACAAGAACAGTTAACAAAACTCTCAAAACGCTTATTTCTGTAGCTCCCCTTTATCAAAGGGACATTGGACATCACGTGCCTATAGTAAAAAATAATTGTTCAACGCTATTGACGAGGACGGGAAAACGGCAATGTAACTGGGGATATCTACCCAGTGTGGCTTGCACCCATCGCTCCCCTACATGAAGGTTTGCTGGAGATGATTAGTGCGCAGTGGTGCTTGTCATGGGGAATTGTAGTATAGGTTACTCTAGCACAACCACCAGTCAATGAATAATGGGCTGGATGTATCAAGATCTTCAGACCAAAATGTAAATTGCATTGTTAGTGTGTATCTATATATCTATATCTATATATCTATATCTATATCTATCTATCTATCTATCTATCTATCTATCTATCTATCTATCTATCTATCTATATATATCTATATATATATATATATATATACATATATATATATATATATATATATCCATATATATATATATGTGTGTGTGTGTGTGTGTGTGTGTGTGTGTGTGTGTGTGTGTGTGTGTGTGTGTGTGTGTTCACGTTACAATGTGGGCACACTTCCTTAATGTTCAATTCCTCCATTGTTCAAGTTAGCAATGTGGGCACACTTCCTTAAACTAACCTTTTGAAAGTTTAATAGTTTGTGTTTGTTTATTTTGTTTGGTTATCACTAAAGAAATTAAGTGAATTGCGTTTTGTTGTTAAGGACTTGTAAACGGGGTTGAATTTCTGTAGATTTTGACTTGCACTGGTGTCATTCAATAACTGGAAAGGTGTCCTGCCTTTATATATGAACTATATTGAGTATTGCGATAATTCCAAATACCGATTATTGATCAGACAGACAGTACTGTTAATACTTTATGTTAGTTATAGTTTATGGGCTTTGACAAACTGGTTATATAAGAAAAATATAAAAATGTTATCACGTTGCAATAACCCCCATTATTATTGAACAGAGAGAGAGAGAGAGAGAGAGAGAGAGAGAGAGAGAGAGAGAGAGAGAGAGAGAGAGAGAGTTCTGTGCTCGTGTACCTGTAAATTATACCTGATTAAAGTGCAATTAAACCTTTTTTTTAAATAATTCTCAGATTTGAATCTTACTTTACAGTTTCATTTTTATTTGCCAAGTGGATATAATGAAATCATCTAAAAAATCAATGTATGGACAGTTGACAACAATTACAGTCAAAGCAAATTCGGGCTGATGTTTCCCATAGTGTGTTTTAGTGTTCTGAGCTGGGGAATGCATTGTGAACTCGAGATGGCACAATGGTTCACCGGTCTTCTTTTTCGCTGTATTAGTCACCTTGCTGTCAAGTCCAAGCAAACAAATAGCTGCATAAATAAAATACGTAAATAAATGTGTATCATTTGTAGATACAAGCATCAACAAACAATTGATTTCTATGCACATTTGAAAGAAAAACTTTACGTTATTTATTTATTTATTTATTTATTTTTGTTATAAGTCATCAAACCAAAAAAACAATGTTTTAGTTTAGTTGGATAGTTAACTGGATTTGTTAATATAGAAAGTCAGTTTGTGAACTATGTTATTATTATTATTATTATTATTATTATTATTATTATTATTATTATTATTATTATTATCAAATACAAATGCTAAGGGTGAACCGGATTTGCTAATGGCCACATGCCTTCCGATTTAACCACCATATTTTTTCTTCCAAGTGTAGGTTTATAATTATGTTTCACAACCAGCACGCTCAATAATGCACGATAAGTGATATATGAGGAATACGTCACATTGCCATGGGGTGTTTTTAAATAATAACAACCCAGAAGGTATGGGAAGTTGCAGTCTTTTTAATTAGTCATTTAACAATTCATAACTTTACCAACATGGTTCTTTTTGCGCATTTCATATATAAATGTCTTAAACAGCAATAGGCCAATTCAACAGAATTTAAAGCACAGTGAAGGGTTAAAATAAAAAAAGACCTTCAAGGTGCCATGGATTTAAAAGTCGTGGTTTCATGCAAGTTGTGCTACTGATGAAATCTATATGCAAAAAACAAAACAAAACAAAACAAACAAACAAACAAAAAAAAACTTTTACCTATCGCTCTAGGTTGGAGCTCCATCTTTTTTTCCACAAGAGACAAGAGTATTTAATCCACAAGCTATATAATAAATTCAAACGTGAATGCAATCTCACTGGACTGGCTGTCAATTATGCTTTGCACGTTGCATAACATTTTCAAAATATAATTTTATTATTAATTGTCGCTTGTTTCGTTACAATGAGCGCAAAAACCTGTCAAGTCTGAAAGACACCTATGTCGATTTACATATGTTTAAATCCACCAAAAACACAAATATTTCACCTCTGTGAAACACGTTTTTTTTTTTTCACCAGTCCAGAGTTAGAGAACGGTACTTTATTGGAAACAAAGTATTACAATTTCGCTTTAATTTGTGTTGTGAATGAGCGACTACTCACTAAGCCATTAAACATGGAAAGCGCCTTTGCCTAAATCCTTTTTCAAATGTAGAAACCGTCGTTTTACTCGATGAATACTTTATGAAATGGATACAATTATAACCATACAAATCTAACAAGGAATTGCTAAGAACATTTATTTACATGCAACAAGTTGTTTTGTGCAAGTTTTATACTATAAAAGGAGTTTATTCGGTTCAGAAAATGTGCCCTTGCACTCGTTGTTAAATAGGATCCCGGTATTAATGTTTACTCCTTACATCTTCGTTTAAATTAAAAATGGTTCACTCCTAAGTCCCTGAGTCTTACCTTTCTCAGCTATTCCGTGCCCCCAAACTATCATGCTCCTTTTTATATCGGTAACACCTTCGTAGTTAATTAAGAAAAAAAAAGTGTGTGTGTGTGTGTGTGTGTTTGTGTGTGTGTGTGTGTGTGTGTGTATAGTGGTTGACTTCTGTTTTAGAGGATAACATACATTAAACTATTGTAGTTCTATTCAGTTCTATTCAAGTATTATTATTGTTGTTGTTGTTGTTGTTGTTGTTGTTGTTGTTGTTGTAAGAACAGTATAAAACAAAAAGTTAAGTAAAAGGAAGCTCTCATAAGACACGAAGATGAAAAAACATATATAGGCTACACCATAACCTTAAAAGCTCATTTCCCTAGACTTTTATGAGCAATAGATTAAGATAAATTGTGTTTGTGGTTAAAACACACTAATCTAGTTTTTTTTTTTTTGCACAGCCCAATCACATTTAAATGGTATTTCCCTTTTTTTGGGGATAGTTTCTATTTAAAACGTATATTACATTGTATAGAATTCATATACACGTGTAATATTGGTACTTGCTACATACAAACACCATGTATTGTTCTTTACAGTATATAAATAAACGTAAACATCTAATGCAAGTGAGTGGGCCTAATTGTTGACATGCATGTGCATTGTTACACAGTATTTCATTTTTCTTTTCCACACGTGTATATTTTTAGTTCCTGTTTATCTGTTTAATCCCGCATGAACAGGGTTATTTAATCAAGAACTCTATCAAGAAAGTTTCATTTGAGGTTGATATTATTTTCAACACATTAAGAAAGGGGTTAGGGTTAGCATTGTCAATATATGCTCCATCTAACTATAAATCTATCGCCAGGAGCTCTCGAGAATATCTCGAAAAGTGAAAGACTGAACGCTCTGTCATGAGTTCCTTGTAAGTTAAAACACAGGTAATTAAATTGCAACCCTCTGCTGCTTTTAAAATAAACATAGGGGATTGTTTTGTGCTAACACCTGAGGGCCCAATTAGTGAGACTCAAAATTTTAAAAATAAAAAGAAGTACGATCATATAGGCTACTGTGTACAGTTTGATGGACCAATTGAATTTGAATAAAACCATGCATAAGTATGTATCACGTATTGTATTACACATGTTATAATCTAGACGATCTAACTGGATTATTGGTCCGATTAACTCATCTATTATTTTATATTTAAAAAAAAAAAACCGCAAAAAAAGAAATATGGAAGCTCTACTTTATTATGCACTTTCATTTTCTATACGTAAAAAAAAAACATACAGCAGTTGGAAATTAAAATAGAGCCTACTATATAATTTGCCATCATAATATGTATATACCTTGAGTATTATTTTCGTGTCAAAGACCTGTCAAAGAATCTGAGTTAAAGTTGACGTTTGTGGGTTTTGCATCCTGCTTCAAAATTGTAAATTATGGGTTTAGGAACTCGTGACAATATAATTCACCAGAAACCCCAACTCTCATAAACCTGATTAGCAAGTCTCAAAATAACGTCAGCCTATACCAAATATTCCAAAACGCACCTTCTTTATGCACAGTTGGTATAAAAATGGACTGATAATAAAAGTGAACATTTCCTGTTCATTGTATTGTTGGTGCTTCTTCGATTAATCTGTCCCATCTCTCCAACACACCAACACGTTTACCCTAGATCAACTCAACGCAATAAGAATTATTAGTATTATTGTCATTTCGGGCGACACTTCTGATCATTTCAAATTGACCTCTGTAATGGTTAAGGTAAATAAGTGTTTAAAAGCATACGCTTTGACTATGGTGTCTGACCTTTGACGCAGAAGGGTAGGTCTCCCTTTAACATCGGGTTTGATTCCAAGACAGACGCACAATGGAGCAAGCCGCCCGACAGAATATTTTGTTCTATACAACAGCTGTCTATTAACTGGAACGCGTGTCAGAAGTTAAAAAAATCTAGGTATACCAACAATCGATGTATTGCGAGTGATCACTAGACTTGGTCGAACGCAATTAAGCATGTAACAGTCGCTTAAATGAAAAAGTCCTTCGTTGTGGGTGGAAAAACATGAGTGAAAGATCTTAAAGCGAAATCAATGTATTTGTAATATTTACAGTAAGAAACTTATGAAACATAATATTTAACAAAAACATTACAAATGGTTTACATCCCTTCTGTTTCTGGTTTCGTTCGTTCTATGGGAAAACAATCATTTTGTTGTAGATGTTCGAATGTTGTTAATTTTGCTTATGGGCTTGACCAATGGAACAGCAGATGTCTTTGGATATTATGATTGCATTCTGGATGGATGCTTTCCTTGCGGCACCTTGGATTTATCATAAAAATAATAAATGCTCGAAATCCAGTTTGAAATGCAAATGCTATGCAGACAGGAATATCTACAGCATAGTGATGTTATTTTAATGACAGTTTTCATAGCCCTACAAAAATACCAGGCAACGCGCAGCTGGTTTAAGGAGCCTGATAAAGATATTCAGGTTTAAAACCATCCGAATGCTTGTTTACAAAAATCGTTAATAAAAGCACATGGACACACGCACACAGTTGATACTTTTAAAGAGTCAGTTCCCTATACTGCTTTAGATGCAAACTAAAAGTTAGATATGGCGATTCATATTAAAGTTTTGAGGACTTCGGCTTTTACTGTGCCATCAAAAAAAAAAAAAAAAAAAAAGAAGCAGGGCCTATATATAGGCTAGACAAACCAAGATAAGAAACTGTTATTGTTAAAGTTCAAACATATATATTTTATATATATATATATTTTTAAGCTTAAAAAAATCGTAATTTAATTACAGTCTTTTCATAACAATAATATCAATTTCAAATAGCCAAATTGCGCTTTCTTAAATACCGGAAATGAGGTGGTTAAGTAAAATTGCCATGAAAAAAAAATCAAGCACTTTTTAAGAATGCATGTTTTACCACATAAACCCTAAGATCAATGTACATTTAAACACTACAGTATATGATGGTCTTCCTATTCAAAAGTCTGTAGACACGTTGAATTGCATCTCATAAACTTTTTTAACCATAAATGCTTGCTCGCCCCTGTTCCAAAAGAATATGGTACACCTATGTTAGAATGATTAATTCATATCACAAGATAATAAATAAATAAATAAATAAATAAATAAATAAATAAAAGTAACCCAGGCGTAAAAACAAACACACACACACACACACACACACACACACACACACACACACACACACACACACACACACACACACACACACACAAAAGACCTTAGCTGGCGCTATTTGGGTTTTCTTTATTGGTTTATTCCATCAAGGTTTGTGTTACATGAAGCTTTATAAAGAGAGCTGGAGATCGTGCTAAGCGATAAACTCTGGCTTAACAACACAAAAAAGCTTCTTTGATGGTTTAGTCCTGGAAGATTGACAATAATTTTACAAGCCATACTGTCATTGCAAAACTTTTTATATCGTTAATAAAACGTCTCGAATATACTTTTGATATTAAATCTTGTATGTAGACCATCAACTATGCAAATCCACGTCATGTCTATTGCCCATGTTTTTGTACATATATCTGAATAATAAACATATTTAGGAATGCAAGAAAACATAACCTTACTTTGGTTTAAGATCATAAAAATCTCAATTCTTAACAGCTCAGACTCACAGATTTTACTGTAACAACAAATACTGATGATGCCTGCAAAATAATCGTTGATAAAGATTGATAACGTCATTTTTTATAAATTTGTGTTGTTGTTGTTGTTGTTGTTGTTGTTGTTGTTGTTGTGTTGTATTTACAGTTAAAGTCAATGTGCAAAATGTTTAGGCCTTCTTTTGTCAGTAGTTTGAAAACCCCAGCTGTAATGAATGCCTTAAGAAATATGACAGAAGTACATTTTTAGCAAGAAGTGAGGAGTCACAACACACATATATACACATTGCATTGCAAATGAAAAACACACGTTTTTTCTTCTCTAATGTAAATACAGATAGTGCTTCTTTAGTCTGTGGTTTAGCCGGAAAGCAAGCGTCCTGTTTAAACAACAAATAACCTATTAACGTTTTCACTTCCACACTCTCAATGAGACCAAAAAATATAGCCAAAAATATTTACCCTAACAGCTAGGATTTAAATCCATATAAATTCAGGTTGATTAGAAAGTAGGTCTACCACATCAACGCACCGCCACATACAAAAAGTAATTATTAATGTCCATTAAAAAAAAACAGTAGTAATATGCTTTTTTTGTTGCGTGAAATATAAATTGTGCTACATATCTCGTCTATTGCAAAAAAAAAAACAAAAAAAAAAAAAACACATGAAGAAAGTGGCGCTAATTGATGTAACAAATCAAATAAATAACACTACAGTTGCGAAGTAGGGGCCATGGGTTAATATCCAGACTCGGCCACAAAGTAAAGTCTGACCTTGGTTAAGTCACTTAACCATGTACTACAGTCCAACCTCAACTATAAAAATATGGGCAGACTACATTTAGAATCACCTGGAAACTACAAATTGACAAAACAAAGGGCAAGCAAAAAGAGCAGCAGTGTGTGCAGTGTGTGTTAAAAAATAAATACATAAATAAAAGTAAACAAGCAACCTTTATACATAACAATAAAAAATATTTATTTCGAAACAATTCTTGTTCAACATTATCGAATTTAATAACCTCTTTGTTAGTCTTTGTGTACACGTCTCGCAATATTTTAAACACTGTAAAAAAAAAAAAAAAAAAGAATAATCTCACGTCTGAATGAACGTGGTGCACAACAATGCGTTCTATGGTTTTGATATTTGTCAACATTACCTTAATTTTTTTTTATTATTTCACGAAGTGCTTAAAATAATAAATAATGAGAAAGTAATTAATTGCAGCCAGAAAACAAAAATCATTGGAGAGCACATTCTACATTTTATTTCAGACTACATACTTCTGAACATAATGAATTCTTTGGCTTTAGCGGCGGTCGAGGATCGCGGTCTGTATAGAATTGTGAATATGTGGGGGTTGGGGGAAGACAAATCACAAACAATCTCTGTATCAGACACGTACTAAAACAGTGAGCAACAACATCATAAAGAAAACGAAAAGATAAAATCTCCAGCAAGTAGGGATTGCTAGACACATCCTTACCTGATATTAAATATATACAACGTCATATGCTGTTTATTATTGTTTTTATAATGTTTGTCATTTATAGTTAAGTTCATATACTATGGGATAGACATAGATTTGATTTAAATAGCACCTGTCTCAGTCCATTCGCTTTTATTATTCCTCAGAATCTCTTCATTCCTCTTTGCTCATTGTCTTTAGAGTATATTTTAAAAGCAAGATCATTCGCTGTCTCCTTTTTCGCCCTGAACCGTGGTGGTGGAATGATTGTATAGCCCCTGTGCCATCAGCTGGAGGGCCAGGCCGTTCTTGAGGCCGTTGGCTTTCTTGATCTTCGCCCTCTTGTTTTGGAACCAGATTTTGATCTGTGACTCGTTGAGGTTGAGTTCTTGGGCCAGGGTCTGTCTCCTTTGCTCTGTAATGTACCGATTGGCCTGAAACTCGGCTTTAAGTCTCTGCAGCTGCTCGGCTGTGAAAGCTGTTCTAGGTCGCTTGTCTTCTTTCTCATTTTTCTTTTTTTTCAATTTTCGCGTGCGTGGACCTGGAGTAAAAAAAAAAAAAAAGGTATAAATAACGATAAATAATGCTCGTGGATGTAAATATGGATGTATTCTATTCGACCTTAGGTAGATTGTAAAACCAAATGTTTAAGAAATAAACACAATCTATTTGCCACAGACTTGGCGTTTATTGTATTATTTGAGACGCACAAAATGATCTAACGGCGTGAAAAAATATTAGGATGGGTTTGCATTTGGTTTCACAGTACCACATTAATCTATGCACACGTTGTGTTATATGCTTGATGCCCTTTTTGTTCATTCGAAGTTTGTTTGGTATTAATTTGATCACAGGCCCAGCATAATGTCTCTGCAAAAAAAGACACCCTTTATGTACATTACAAAAATAGCGTATTTTTCCAGTAAATTTACCTTACTATTGACATGTTTTATTTTTTCAGTTTTGTTTTTAAATTTTGGTAAAAGCTGTTCAATATTAGTATAAATACTTTATAAATAATGATGCACCTATAATAAAACAGAATTATACACTAGAATTTTTAAATACATTTAGAAACACAAAACTACGGGTAACATTTTGAATGCAACTCTTTACAGAACAAATATCTGTGAATTAATTAGGCAATTTTAAGCAGTATTTTCAACGCTCCTTTATTATATAGTGTATTTTTTATTAAATGTGTTTGACATCGGCAATGACAAAATGCAAGTTAGAAGTAAGTAAACTCCTACTTTTGGTCTGTTTGTATGCAAAGTTCTAAAAGTGTAATATATACTTAAAATAAATGCTTTCACTTCTGCATTCCTATCATTACCCCCCCGTAATGCAGCATCTTTACAAACGGTTGATATGTATTCATATAAAAATTGGGTTATATCACCTAAAACAGAAACAAAACAAGCGTTAACAGCATGTGAGTTAATATTAACATATTTTAAGAAATACTATTGCATGTAATAATAGAAAGCACAGCAATATAGTGATTACAATAGGAAGCAAACAGACCGCCATGTTTATTATAATCAGCACACAGTCTTTGTCTCGAGACATTTGCTACCAATTGTCTGTCAAAACAATATTTAGCACAACGTCTAGACAAATAACTTTATGCTGAAAAAATTAAAAAAAAAAATCTTGCTCTTAACTGCAGAAAGCGCAACACAACTCACGTTTAAACAACCTCAATAAACTAAAATATGTTTAACATTCCTGTCTTCGTTTTTTTAACAGTTAAAGACTTGAATGCAAATATTTGCAAAAATAAAAAATAAACCAAAATGTTCACCAAAAAAAAAAAAGCCGGGTTAATACGTTTGACAGACAGACAGACAGACAGACAGACAGACAGACAGACAGAGATAGGCAGACAGACAGAGATAGATAGATAGATAGATAGATAGATAGATAGATAGATAGATAGATATCAATATTAAACTAATAAAAAGGGTAATGTACACATAGCTCGGGTCAAAATTGGTAATGCAGTTATTTTGAGTTTTGAAGTTCTAAAAAAATGTAGTCAATTGAATGAGCCTCCTATCCAATATATAAAATATTGTTATGCTTCCTTTTCTGCATGAGAGTACAGGGACATATACCTACTCGATAAGTTCCAAACTGTAATGGAAGCAACATCAAAGCATATGTTTATGTTTATACTCGCAAAATTCAACATTAATTTGCAGCTATGTTTACATATTTCACCAACTAGACAGCATTGTTTTCAAATAAACTGATTCTTCTAAAAAACCACAGTACTATAAACCCATGTAGTGTGCCTATAGTTATGTCGGTTAGAAATTGACAAATACATTTCAAATATATAACCCCTTTATTATTATTTTTTTTACTATCAAGTTGCATGGATAATTTAAAAAGACAAGCGATGTGATCCTTTTAATAACTTGAACCAATGGCTAGTCCTCATTTTCTATTTGATATGTAGCTAAATGTGTGCAGCCCCGAGAAAATCGGTATGTGTGAACCATGCGAACCATGCATTATTTTATGTATTTCAATATTTTTGGTTGTTAGGATAGTCTGTTAGTTGTTAGGAAGTATCTAACTGCAAAACTATTTTCCATAACACGCCGCCGTCTAAACAATCCACAGGAATCCTAACAATATCATTTTACTACTTGAGTGAAAACTAAAACATTTGCAAACCTGTTCTGGACTGACAGCGCAATCGGTCAATCAATCAGTTTAGTCAATCAATGCAGCTTTTTTGAGCTTTGAAGTATCCTGCGCGCCAGTAGCAGTACTACCTAGACCTCTCTGGCAAATTGACCACTTTCACAGAAAGGAAAACAGCGAACCCTTACACTCTGCCAATACGTGATGCATTGTATCTTATTGTATTATTAGCTCACTTGCTTCAACAAAATATTGTTACCTATAATTTGCTATAGACACAATGGAATACACCATGGTCACAAGCAGTTAGGTGAAATTGAAATTAAGAAAAAAAACAATATGCGCATTGAATTATATACCTGTATTGTACAGATGCGATGAATAGACACGGTTATCTATTATACAAATACTCATTCGCAATTGAATATAATAATGTATTTAACATATTCTACTCAGAATATACTGTATGTTTTAACTTTTTAATTACACATACTCTTACTGTTTTTTTATTTTATTTTATTTTTGCTGCATAGGCTCTTATAATAAAATACAATACACTTCAGTCTTGGACTGGGTTTCAAGCATGAAATGCTGGTTTTAACTCGCATTACACGGATCGTATACAAATACAAACATCATTATTATATTTAGATATAATACCCTGTACCGTTAGTATATTTAATATCTTAGCAAAATATCTACACCATTTTTTTTTAATTCTCCGTGGGTACATGAAATTTGCTATGCTGGGATTTCTAAGATGCGGACAGATTTCTTCTAAGGAGCGAGTGTTTTCTAACGCCATTTACTGTTTCTGAAAGGCAAAATGTGTTCTCAATCTGCGGCCTTTGGGCCTGAGATTTATTCCGAGTTTGTAAGGCCCCCAAACTTTAAATCGTGTTTTCAAATATATGTTGACAGAAAATATTAAATATTAAAAATTGATATTTTTCTTCAGTTTTGTTTTCAGTTATAACATTACGCATTAATGTTTATATTCCAAAAAAAACTTTTTACATCTACACTTCACTTGTTAGTAAATTTCAAAACATAAAATTTACTAACATTCAAAACTATTTACTGTACACGTTTTGAAAGCCACTCCATGCTCGCACAAATCTTATGAGTCATATTCCAGACGCATTCGTGTTGTTCGTTTTTTGCGCTTTCCAATAGCTTCAGCAAAGTGTACAATGGGATACAGCTAATAACACAATGGCAAAGTAAGAGAAGACAGTACGGGAGAGGAATAACAATCTGTTGTCTTACCAGAAGATGGTCTGTCTGAGTACCTTGTGCAATAGACCCAGGCAGGCCATAGCAGCGGCTGCGCGTCCTTCTTCGCATTGGCACCTTTATTTAAGCTCACAATCATAGTGGAGTTGTTATTTTCTCCATACTTCGTCGTATTAGTTCCATTACCTTCGTCTTGCTTTAACTGACTCTGTTTCGACGACGGCGAAGAAGAAGAAGAAGAAGAAGACGACGAAGAAGCGCTGTCACTACTACAGTTTGAATCCTGGCACAGTGTGCTAGGGTTAGATGGCCTTATTATCAAAGGGTTGACATTTTCTCTGCGTGAGGTCTGCGCCCGGTCCCGGTTCCCTGGCTCCTTCTTGCACCCAAAGTCTGGCCTCAAAATATTATCAATGAAAAAGTTGGTGGTTCTGTGAGCTTGCTGCGCCGCCGGGTGAGGCAGGATCAGAGGAGAAGGCAGATTTGGAGACAGGGAAACGCTCTCCCCTTCGCTCGAATCCCGGCTACTTTGACCCTTTTGCTCTTCCATAACTGAAGCCAGTTCACTTTGCCTCCCTTTTCCCTTTCCAAACCAAATTCCACTTGTTGGTGAATAATATTTGTATCCAATTATTAAGAGACTTTACAGGAGACTACAATTCAAATAGAATAAATATTTCGGTTTAATGAAATAAATCTACTCAAATTCTCGACATCCTACAAGTATGTAGGGGGTTATTTCCAATTGTCATAGTCTGCTTGCTTGATAAAACTGGCAACACATTGCGCGCTGGTTTGAAGTCCCAGGGTTTCTCTAATCTATGACAGCTCGATCTCAGCAAACTCTCCTAAAATCGTTCAGGCTCTCACACACTTTTTTTCCCACACCAACCGGAAGCACGTGAGTCTGCAGACACGTGAAATTGACCAATCAACTGAAGGAACCTGTTTTGACACCCGTGACGTCTTCCAATCACTTTTACGGCTCTTTGCAAATACTTAATAGATGGATTTTAGAAACCAAACAAGGGATTCACCGCGGTGCCCTGCCTGCACATCTGTCCAGATGCGTAGTGTATATTTAATATAGGCAACTGAGAATTAAAAACAAAACCCCATTACCCAGAGGAGTGTATTTGTGTGATACTGTCTCCTTATAGGTTACGCTTCAATGCCTTTTGTTAACTATTTACTCCTAGTATTTAGTAGGCTAGACAAATCTAGCCAATAGACTTAATATGCTGGCTATTAAATACAATAGAAAACACCATACTTTTGAATAATATAAAGTTCACATAGTAAACCATTCTTTAAGGAATCTATTAATAATGTCACATGTAGGATATGGTTGTTTGTAATGTGTGTTTTCTTAATGTAACCTATAGGACTTGTCTGTTTAATATTTTAGTATTTCAAAATGAGAGAGCTACTGTTTATATATTTGCAATGGATAATAATATTACTAAGACACCTACTTTCATTTTCTAACGTTTATTTTATTTATTTTTACCTCCACTAGTTAAAGCCGGTTGTTGGTAAAATGAAAGTATTTTGATTATTATTAGTAAAATGGAAAATACATTTCAATCTTAAAACAGGCTAGATCAATACACCTTCCAGAAGGTTCATATATGTCCACAGTTATTACGAACGTGTGGATAATAGGCTACTATAAATCCACTAGGCTACATAACATAAAGGCAAAATACTGCACATATACGCGATACAATTTATTCAAAAACTCTGCTCCAAATCATCCTCCACAATGCATTTCCATTACAAAGTGTTTGCAAGTTTAAAAAACAATGTTTCATTGCTTAATGCTTTAAAGTATTTAAAAAATAAACGCTGTGCGTCTGTGGGGAGGGCAGTGCAGGAAAATGCACAGGTTGGCTGG